>NW_027168429.1:0-45000 GCF_040954835.1 Lepisosteus oculatus | reverse complement strand
GCAGGAATCGCCTTTTTATTTACGCTCTTACCAACGCGATGGAAAGCAAAACAAAGCAAAGCAGAGCAAAACAAAACGAACAAACGAAAACCTTGCGTATAACGCCGTTACGTGCCCAAGCGGTATTGTACATCATCCTAGCACTGCACCCCGGGGCGTACGGTATATGGGAACGAGCACACGCCACGAATCGTCTTGAATCACTCCCTACAGCTGTAAGGCGCCTTGAAGCGTGCACCCCCAACATTCTTCTTTGCGCATGTGTGAAAGGTAAACTCTTGAGCAGACTCTGAACCAGCTCTAAGGAAACTAATCCGATTAGACGTTACTTTGACTCATCTTTTTACGCTCAGTGCTGGATTGCTCAAACTCCAGCTAGGGTTAGGGTTAGCATTCCCACGCTACTTAGACACTTTGTTTACGCTCAGTGCTGGATTTTGGGAACTTCAGGATGAGTGGGAATTTTCTCCTATCTGTCAATTCTGTTTTGTTTTGGAGACTCTTGGCTGCCTATGTTGTACAGTGCAGCGTGAAGGAAACATTTTCCAAAACTGTGTCAGCTCAAAAGTTGTAAGAAAACCTCTCCAGCTGCTTTAACTCTCTTCATTTTTGTCATTTAATGTGACACTCGATGTATAACTGGAGCCTCACATATGCAAATGGTGAGGCTCCAGTTCGACACCCAGTTCGACACCACTTTACAGTATATGACAAAAGCATGGCAGACTGTGCCGGACCGGCAGATAACTTCCGCTTATTTTTACCATATTAAACATTGGAAATCCTCCCACTTGTATTTGTGACACTTGATTTTGGCTCCACCTAAGACACTCTTAAATCTTCAAACACTTTTCTCTTCTCCTGGCCTGGCCTGTGCGGGGCTCGAACCCGTGACCTTGGCGTTATTAGCACCAGTGCAGTTTTCAGTGGGTGGGCTTTGTCAGATGGCTTGGAAAAACGCACTGTGTTTCGGCTCGGGAAACATCATGAGCAGTGTCCTGCATGTTTTCTGTGTATAGCTGTCTTTTAACGCATACAGAATTCATTCGAAATCATTGATTTCTCCAATTATCAAGGGTCCCTTAAAGGATGAGTCAAAGTAATGTCTAATCGGATTAGTTTCCTTAGAGCTGGTTCAGAGTTTGCTCAAGAGTTTACCTTTCACAGATGTGCAAAGAAGAATGTTGGGGGTGCACGCTTCAAGGTGCCTTACAGTGCGTCGTTTCCGACACAGTGTGGCCGGGTGTTTTCCGAGTTATCGCACGGATTGGGCACGCCCACAAGCCGAGAGCCGCAGGCGATGAGCCCGGGGCTGAACGGGCCCCACTGGCTAGTTTGTAAGGCCAGGTGCATTGCCAACCACGACCGGCAGCGCAGAGGCTTTGAATGCGGTCTGGGCTCCTGAAGCTATGCAGCCACGCACTCTGGTTTCTCTTCATCTCATACAAATCTTTCGCCTTTTACTAAAAATTTCCGTGGAGAGGAGCATGAATAAGTTCCATGCAATTTTTGTGCTTCCCTGCTTTCGGGTGGGGCGCAGCCTGGCTGGTCAAAGAGAGAAAACAAAAACGTTCGCAATCACTCTTGTTATGGCAATTGTGGCCGTCTGCTCCGCAAGTCCTCGGTCTCCGGCTGTCTGATTGGCGCTCTTTTCTTTGGGGGGCGGGAAGTGTCCGGCCGCAGGGGATCTTGGGACCTCGCTTTGCATAGCGGCTTCCCAGAGTGCGTCGTTTCCGGCACAGTGTGGCCGGGTGTTTTCCGAGTTATCGCACGGATTGGGCACGCTCGCAAGCCGTGAGCCGCAGGCGATGAGCCCGGAGCTGAACGGGCCCCACTGGCTCGTTTGTAAGGCCAGGTGTATTGCCAACCACGACCGGCAGGGCAGAGGCCTTGAAGGCGGCCTGGGCTCCTGCAGCTGTGCAGCCACGCACTCTGGTTTCTCTTCATCTCGTACAAATCTTTCGCCTTTTACTAAAGATTTCCGTGGAGAGGAGCATGAAGGAGTTCCATGCAATTTTTATGCTTCCCTGCCTTCGGGTGGGGCGCAACCTGGCTGGTCAAAGAGAGAAAACAAAAACGCTCGCAATTGGTCTTATGGCGATTGTGGCAGTCTGCTCCGAGAGTCCGCGGTCTCCGGCCGTCTGATTGGCGCTCTTTTCTTTGGGGGTGGGAAGTGTCCGGCCGCAGGGGATCTTGGGACCTCGCTTTGCATAGCGGCTTCCCAGAGTGCGTCGTTTCCGGCACAGTGTGGCCGGGTGTTTTCCGAGTTATCGCACGGATTGGGCACGCTCGCAAGCCGTGAGCCGCAGGCGATGAGCCCGGAGCTGAACGGGCCCCACTGGCTCGTTTGTAAGGCCAGGTGCATTGCCAACCATGACCGGCAGCGCAGAGGCTTTGAAGGCGGGCTGGGCTCCTGCAGCTGTGCAGCCACGCACTCTGGTTTCTCTTCATCTCGTACAAATCTTTCGCCTTTTACTAAAGATTTCCGTGGAGAGGAGCATGAATGAGTTCCATGCAATTTTTGTGCTTCCCTGCCTTCGGGTGGGGCGCAGCCTAGCTGGTCAAAGAGAGAAAACAAGCACGTTCGCAATCGCTCTTGTAATGGTGATTGTGGCCGTCTGCTCCGCGAGTCCTCGGTCTCCGGCCGTCTGATTGGCGCTCTTTTCTTTGGGGGGCGGGAAGTGTCCGGCCACAGGGGATCTTGGGACCTTGCCTGCATAGCGGCTTCCCAGAGTGCGTCGTTTCCGGCACAGTGTGGCCGGGTGTTTTCCGAGTTATCGCGCGGATTGGGCACGCTCGCAAGCTGAGAGCCGCAGGCGATGAGCCCGGAGCTGAACGGGCCCCACTGGCTCGTTTGTAAGGCCAGGTGTATTGCCAACCACGACCGGCAGGGCAGAGGCCTTGAAGGCGGCCTGGGCTCCTGCAGCTGTGCAGCCACGCACTCTGGTTTCTCTTCATCTCGTACAAATCTTTCGCCTTTTACTAAAGATTTCCGTGGAGAGGAGCATGAATGAGTTCCATGCAATTTTTGTGCTTCCCTGCCTTCGGGTGGGGCGCAGCCTGGCTGGTCAAAGAGAGAAAACAAAAACGTTCGCAGTCACTCTTGTTATGGCGATTGTGGCAGTCTGCTCCGCGAGTCCTCGGTCTCCGGCCGTCTGATTGGCGCTCTTTTCTTTGGGGGGTGGGAAGAGTCCGGCCGCAGGGGATCTTGGGACCTCGCTTTGCATAGCGGCTTCCCAGAGTGCGTCGTTTCCGGCACAGTGTGGCTGGGTGTTTTCCGAGTTATCGCACGGATTGGGCACGCTCGCAAGCCGTGAGCCGCAGGCGATGAGCCCGGAGCTGAACGGGCCCCACTGGCTCGTTTGTAAGGCCAGGTGTATTGCCAACCACGACCGGCAGGGCAGAGGCCTTGAAGGCGGCCTGGGCTCCTGCAGCTGTGCAGCCACGCACTTTGGTTTCTCTTCATCTCGTACAAATCTTTCGCCTTTTACTAAAGATTTCCGTGGAGAGGAGCATGAATGAGTTCCATGCAATTTTTGTGCTTCCCTGCCTTCGGGTGGGGCGCAGCCTAGCTGGTCAAAGAGAGAAAACAAGCACGTTCGCAATCGCTCTTGTAATGGTGATTGTGGCCGTCTGCTCCGCGAGTCCTCGGTCTCCGGCCGTCTGATTGGCGCTCTTTTCTTTGGGGGGCGGGAAGTGTCCGGCCACAGGGGATCTTGGGACCTTGCCTGCATAGCGGCTTCCCAGAGTGCGTCGTTTCCGGCACAGTGTGGCCGGGTGTTTTCCGAGTTATCGCGCGGATTGGGCACGCTCGCAAGCTGAGAGCCGCAGGCGATGAGCCCGGAGCTGAACGGGCCCCACTGGCTAGTTTGTAAGGCCAGGTGCATTGCCAACCATGACCGGAAGCGCAGAGGCTTTGAAGGCGGCCTGGGCTCCTGCAGCTGTGCAGCCACGCACTCTGGTTTCCCTTCATCTCGTCCGAATCTTTCGCCTTTTACTAAAGATTTCTGTGGAGAGGCGCATGAATGAGTTACATGCAATTTTTGTGCTTTTCTGTCTTCGGGTGGGTCGCAGCTGGGTTGGTCAAAGAGAGAAAACAAGCACGTTCGCAATCGCTCTTGTAATGGTGATTGTGGCCGCCTGCTCCGCGAGTCCTCGGTCTCCGGCCGTCTGATTGGCGCTCTTTTCTTTGGGGGGCGGGAAGTGTCCCCCAAGTATTTTCATTGTTCAAATATACATTAATATACATTAAGTCTGACTATCATATAATAAGTTAAATACAAAACTAAAGAAAAAATAGGGTTAAATATAATTCAAAATATTTTGCTAACAATGTTAACTGTTTATGAATAATAAAATGTATTAACTAAGGAGTAGGATGGCACAGTTGTTAGTATGTTTTTTGTTTTGTTTCTTTTTCATAAATACAACAGTAGTACCTGATGTCTCAGTGGCTTTCAAAATTAAATTATGCATGCAAACCTGTGAACTAGAAAGATAACTAAGATTGTAATACTAATTAAATGACCGCGGGCACTTCCCACCCCCTCTACATTCTCAGAGTAGAACAGACTAACCTTCTAATGAAAGACGGTCCACCCCCCACGGACAGGAAAAGTGCCCACAGGCACTTAGACTTAATTTCGCCTTTTACTAAAGATTTCCGTGGAGAGGAGCATGAATGAGTTCCATGCAATTTTTGTGCTTCCCTGCCTTCGGGTGGGGCGCAGCCTAGCTGGTCAAAGAGAGAAAACAAGCACGTTCGCAATCGCTCTTGTAATGGTGATTGTGGCCGTCTGCTCCGCGAGTCCTCGGTCTCCGGCCGTCTGATTGGCGCTCTTTTCTTTGGGGGGTGTGAAGTGTCCGGCCGCAGGGGATCTTGGGACCTCGCTTTGCATAGCGGCTTCCCAGAGTGCGTCGTTTCCGGCACAGTGTGGCTGGGTGTTTTCCGACTTATCGCACGGATTGGGCACGGCCGCAAGCTGAGAGCCGCAGGCGATGAGCCCGGAGCTGAACGGGCCCCACTGGCTCGTTTGTAAGGCCAGGTGCATTGCCAACCATGACCGGCAGCGCAGAGGCTTTGAAGGCGGGCTGGGCTCCTGCAGCTGTGCAGCCACGCACTCTGGTTTCTCTTCATCTCGTACAAATCTTTCGCCTTTTACTAAAGATTTCCGTGGAGAGGAGCATGAATGAGTTCCATGCAATTTTTGTGCTTCCCTGTCTTCGGGTGGGGCGCAGCTGGGCTGGTCAAAGAGAGAAAACAAAAACGTTCGCAATCACTCTTGATATGGCGATTGTGGCTGTCTGCTCCGCGAGTTCTCGGTCTCCGGCCGTCTGATTGGCGCTCTTTTCTTTGGGGGGCGGGAAGTGTCCGGCCGCAGGGGATCTTGGGACCTCGCTTTGCATAGCGGCTTCCCAGAGTGCGTCGTTTCCGGCACAGTGTGGCCGGGTGTTTTCCGAGTTATCGCACGGATTGGGCACGCTCGCAAGCCGTGAGCCGCAGGCGATGAGCCCGGAGCTGAACGGGCCCCACTGGCTCGTTTGTAAGGCCAGGTGCATTGCCAACCATGACCGGCAGCGCAGAGGCTTTGAAGGCGGGCTGGGCTCCTGCAGCTGTGCAGCCACGCACTCTGGTTTCTCTTCATCTCGTACAAATCTTTCGCCTTTTACTAAAGATTTCCATGGAGAGGAGCATGAATGAGTTCCATGCAATTTTTGTGCTTCCCTGCCTTCGGGTGGGGCGCAGCTGGGCTGGTCAAAGAGAGAAAACAAAAACGTTCGCAATCACTCTTGATATGGCGATTGTGGCTGTCTGCTCCGCGAGTTCTCGGTCTCCGGCCGTCTGATTGGCGCTCTTTTCTTTGGGGGGCGGGAAGTGTCCGGCCGCAGGGGATCTTGGGACCTCGCTTTGCATAGCGGCTTCCCAGAGTGCGTCGTTTCCGGCACAGTGTGGCCGGGTGTTTTCCGAGTTATCGCACGGATTGGGCACGCTCGCAAGCCGTGAGCCGCAGGCGATGAGCCCGGAGCTGAACGGGCCCCACTGGCTCGTTTGTAAGGCCAGGTGTATTGCCAACCACGACCGGCAGGGCAGAGGCCTTGAAGGCGGCCTGGGCTCCTGCAGCTGTGCAACCACGCACTCTGGTTTCTCTTCATCTCGTACAAATCTTTCGCCTTTTACTAAAGATTTCCGTGGAGAGGAGCATGAATGAGTTCCATGCAATTTTTGTGCTTCCCTGCCTTCGGGTGGGGCGCAGCCTAGCTGGTCAAAGAGAGAAAACAAGCACGTTCGCAATCGCTCTTGTAATGGTGATTGTGGCCGTCTGCTCCGCGAGTCCTCGGTCTCCGGCCGTCTGATTGGCGCTCTTTTCTTTGGGGGGTGTGAAGTGTCCGGCCGCAGGGGATCTTGGGACCTCGCTTTGCATAGCGGCTTCCCAGAGTGCGTCGTTTCCGGCACAGTGTGGCTGGGTGTTTTCCGACTTATCGCACGGATTGGGCACGGCCGCAAGCTGAGAGCCGCAGGCGATGAGCCCGGAGCTGAACGGGCCCCACTGGCTCGTTTGTAAGGCCAGGTGCATTGCCAACCATGACCGGCAGCGCAGAGGCTTTGAAGGCGGGCTGGGCTCCTGCAGCTGTGCAGCCACGCACTCTGGTTTCTCTTCATCTCGTACAAATCTTTCGCCTTTTACTAAAGATTTCCGTGGAGAGGAGCATGAATGAGTTCCATGCAATTTTTGTGCTTCCCTGTCTTCGGGTGGGGCGCAGCTGGGCTGGTCAAAGAGAGAAAACAAAAACGTTCGCAATCACTCTTGATATGGCGATTGTGGCTGTCTGCTCCGCGAGTTCTCGGTCTCCGGCCGTCTGATTGGCGCTCTTTTCTTTGGGGGGCGGGAAGTGTCCGGCCGCAGGGGATCTTGGGACCTCGCTTTGCATAGCGGCTTCCCAGAGTGCGTCGTTTCCGGCACAGTGTGGCCGGGTGTTTTCCGAGTTATCGCACGGATTGGGCACGCTCGCAAGCCGTGAGCCGCAGGCGATGAGCCCGGAGCTGAACGGGCCCCACTGGCTCATTTGTAAGGCCAGGTGCATTGCCAACCATGACCGGCAGCGCAGAGGCTTTGAAGGCGGGCTGGGCTCCTGCAGCTGTGCAGCCACGCACTCTGGTTTCTCTTCATCTCGTACAAATCTTTCGCCTTTTACTAAAGATTTCCATGGAGAGGAGCATGAATGAGTTCCATGCAATTTTTGTGCTTCCCTGCCTTCGGGTGGGGCGCAGCTGGGCTGGTCAAAGAGAGAAAACAAAAACGTTCGCAATCACTCTTGATATGGCGATTGTGGCTGTCTGCTCCGCGAGTTCTCGGTCTCCGGCCGTCTGATTGGCGCTCTTTTCTTTGGGGGGCGGGAAGTGTCCGGCCGCAGGGGATCTTGGGACCTCGCTTTGCATAGCGGCTTCCCAGAGTGCGTCGTTTCCGGCACAGTGTGGCCGGGTGTTTTCCGAGTTATCGCACGGATTGGGCACGCTCGCAAGCCGTGAGCCGCAGGCGATGAGCCCGGAGCTGAACGGGCCCCACTGGCTCGTTTGTAAGGCCAGGTGTATTGCCAACCACGACCGGCAGGGCAGAGGCCTTGAAGGCGGCCTGGGCTCCTGCAGCTGTGCAACCACGCACTCTGGTTTCTCTTCATCTCGTACAAATCTTTCGCCTTTTACTAAAGATTTCCGTGGAGAGGAGCATGAATGAGTTCCATGCAATTTTTGTGCTTCCCTGCCTTCGGGTGGGGCGCAGCTTAGCTGGTCAAAGAGAGAAAACAAGCACGTTCGCAATCGCTCTTGTAATGGTGATTGTGGCCGCCTGCTCCGCGAGTCCTCGGTCTCCGGCCGTCTGATTGGCGCTCTTTTCTTTGGGGGGCGGGAAGTGTCCCCCAAGTATTTTCATTGTTCAAATATACATTAATATACATTAAGTCTGACTATCATATAATAAGTTAAATACAAAACTAAAGAAAAAATAGGGTTAAATATAATTCAAAATATTTTGCTAACAATGTTAACTGTTTATGAATAATAAAATGTATTAACTAAGGAGTAGGATGGCACAGTTGTTAGTATGTTTTTTGTTTTGTTTCTTTTTCATAAATACAACAGTAGTACCTGATGTCTCAGTGGCTTTCAAAATTAAATTATGCATGCAAACCTGTGAACTAGAAAGATAACTAAGATTTTAATACTAATTAAATGACCGCGGGCACTTCCCACCCCCTCTACATTCTCAGAGTAGAACAGACTAACCTTCTAATGAAAGACGGTCCACCCCCCACGGACAGGAAAAGTGCCCACAGGCACTTAAACTTAATATGGTCAGTAACGGTAAACAGTAACATGGTAAGAAGGAGCACGTACAAACGTTTTCGAAATAACCACATGTAAGACTCTGATCCTAAAAATGTTTAGGGAGAAAGTGGAATACTGGTGTGCTTCCAGAAGAATCAGTATGGCTCAGAGATTAAATAAAACTTCACAGACATTAACGAAGAGCATAACGCGTGTACTGTATACACTGCAAGTACTGTACAACCCAACTCTCTGCAGGAGTGCTGGCTGTGACGAATTGAACCGGTTTCACGGGTATTTTCAAAGTAGGAGGCGAGATTTCCAGCGAAAGACACCCCCTCAAAAACCCAGTAAATACAGTACTTACTAGTTAAAGGCTAGGCTCCCGACTACGGCGAAAGGAACCCTTCTTTCATTAGAAGACAATGAACATATTTTAGCCCTGAATGAATTAATAGCAAACATGGTTTACATAAAAGACATTTTTCCAAGAAAGTTTAGCCTTTGTCACTAATGAAACCACTAAATAAAGACATAAATAGAAAAATCTTAAGATTTTTAAAATACATGACTTTGCTAAAATTTATTTGAAAATAAAAACAATTACAACCGCCAGGGGAAAGAGAGAACAGGGGAGGGATGTTGGTTTTGCATAAGGGGCGGGGCTATGGAAAGTAGGTATGTTTGGGAATGTGTAGTTACATGTTCTGGCTGTTTGTGAATTATCGTTGTTGAGTATGGAGTGTTGAGGTATTGATTTTGTGTAATGCTTTATGTTGAAAATTGAGGTGGATTTTGTTTATGATAAACAGGATAAACTGGGATGGGAGGAAGGTTTGGTTTTGCATAAGGGGCGGGATTATGATAATTGGAGGACTTTGCGAGTGTAAAATGGTTTGATTATTTGATTTTGTATTGTGGTTGTTATCTATGTTTTTGGTTGGTATTATGTTTATATGGTTGTTTTTGTTGGTTGGTTGTTATTATGGTTATTAATAATATGATCTATAGTTGAAATCTGAGCCTAAATAAAAAGAAAAAGCAAGTGATTAGGTTTATGAGCAATCTAATTACTTATTCATTTAAAAAGCTATATAAAATAAAGTTTATTATTAATTTGCTGGACAGAGCGGTGAACATTATTATGCATAAGACAAAGATAACGATCCTGATCAGTTTAGAAATCTGTGTACGCTGTAAGGTTTTTACTTCTTAAACTTTTAAAATACACGTTTTGAATAGAAAGAAATCCTCTTCCTGGTATAGCACACCAGCACGTCTTTTTTCTCCAATCAGAGGGGTGTCAGATGGTGTCAGCCAATCACCATTCTGCGTTGGGTAGCAACGGGTGACTGTTCTCAGGCGGAAGATGTAAACAGCTTAATGTTCGTGTTAAATATTTTTTTTTTAATTCAATTAAACGGGCACAGTTAAGACATTAAATATACATATACATACTGTATACAGTACAGTTTGCATACGGTAATATGTTTATGTTACGCGATTAAAAAATAAATAAATAAAAATGAAAAGTCCAGCAGCAGCTGGATTCAAACACACAACCTGCCAGTTGGTAGTCACGCACCTAGACCAGTAGGCTATAAGACAGCTCGCATGATCAGGCAGGCGAAACAGCCCTACATAGCTCTGCCGCAGTACACGGATATAATCATACCGTTATTAAATTCTTGAGATACGCGATTCCATATTATATTCCCTTTTAATCAAATTCTAAAAGTATGCTTGTTGACTCCGGTATCACGTTAGTTAAAGACTTCGAAGCTTACAATGTTTAGGGAGAAATGGAATACTGGTGTGTATTTTTTTCTTTAAAGTACCAAGACCAGCTATATACTGTATGTTTACGTTCCAAAATTAATATCGTTTATGGCCTTCACACGCGTTACAGTATGCTCCTATTCTTTTTATGCTCAGCTACTAAGATTTCCCTTCAGTGGTAAAATTCAATATCTACAACGGGCACAGTAAAGACGTTTACAGTAAGTCTTTCTACGACAGACCAACGGACCACGAGTGCCCCTGTCGGTCAACCAATCACGCACCGCGTGACCGGCCTTTGACCGGTAGGCGGTCAAAGGTCTTTTCTAGGTCTACACTTAAAATGCACAGAGGGAGGGAGCGATCCTCTGAGTACAGACAGACATCCCTCAACAAGGCCAGGTTGTCGCTCATCAGGCGTCCTGCTATCCCACAAGTCTGTTCTTTCCCTACCAGTGAGGCCACTACATTTTGTAGGCGCAGGAAAAGGGCTTTGGA
Source organism: Lepisosteus oculatus (assembly GCF_040954835.1). Taxonomy (NCBI): domain Eukaryota; kingdom Metazoa; phylum Chordata; class Actinopteri; order Semionotiformes; family Lepisosteidae; genus Lepisosteus; species Lepisosteus oculatus. The sequence continues at coordinate 34,400 of NW_027168429.1, read as the reverse complement.
CAGGATCTTAGTGTCCACGCCTAACAGGCTGAGGGGTCTCCAGTTCTTTATGTCATTCTTTGCTCCTTTCTTAAACAAGAGAGAGATAGTGCCTTCTCTTAAGGAGTCAGGCAGCAATTCTGTCTTATAGCTTTCCTCGAATAGGAGCAGTAGTGGATCCTGAAGCAGATCCCAAAAGGTGCAATAAAATTCTTTAGGGAGCCCGTCAGCACCCGGAGTTTTCCCCTGCTGTAAGCTCTCCATAGCCTGTCTCAGCTCTTCTACTGTCAAATCCCTCTCAAGTACTTCCCTATCTTCTTCACTCAAAACGTTTTCTAGCTTTGAGGTAAAAAAATGAATTTCTTCATCCTTTACCTCTGTAGAGCTGTACAGTCTTGAGTAGAAGGCCTCGGTGCAGGAGAGGATAGCACTCGGCTCTGTTCTCTCTCGTCCCTCCTCATCAACTACACTTTCCATGACAGACTTGGAGCCTACCACTTTCCTGAAAAAGAAGCGAGTACACTTCTTATTTTCTTCCAAGAACTGCACTCTGCTTCTTAACAGCACTCCTCGACTACTTTCTTCGGCTGTACTCCGGATGTCCTTTTTTAAAAGGGTGATATCCTCGAGCACATCGAAGCCACTGTGCAGCATCGTGTAGAGACGCTGCAGCTGCCTCTGTTTCCTGGCTAGCACTCCTCTCCATCTGGCAGCAGCCTTCCTTCCCTCAGCCATGAAAAAGGCCTTTGTCCTCACCTTCACCTCCTCCCACCACTCTCCTACTGACCCGTACAGACACTGCAAGGACAGCCACTGTGATAGTTTCTCCTTGTAGCGGGATACTACCCCCTCGTTCTCTAGCAGCTTTGTGTTGAGTTTCCAGAAGCCTGGGCCAAAGACAGTCCCGCCCTGGAGTTCCACTCTACACCCTAAAGCCTGATGATCTGAGAAGAAGACAGGCTGAAGAGTGACCCCAACAACTTTCACTCTCTCTGAGACAAAGCAATAGTTAATTCTGGAGCTGCTATTCCTCCCTGACCATGTATATCCTGCTGTTGTGGGATATATACATCTATATGTGTCTGAGAGTTTAAAGTCTTGAACTAAGTTTTGCAGGGCCAGTGAGCTGGAATCCAATTTTATCAGAGAGCTAGACTGCCTGTCTGTGTGCTCTAAGATACAATTAAAATCCCCTCCCACTATCACGTCTGTGCTACTTAACAATAGGGGAGAGAGTGCCTTGAGTAGCTCCACCCTTCCTCCCACGTCAGTAGGACAATACACATTGATTAGCCGCAGGTTAACGGTCCCCCATTCCACATCCACACACAGCAACCTGCCATCTATGACCCTCTGAATACTTTTCAATTTGAAAGCCCATCCTTTGAAAAGAATGGCCACGCCAGAGGCTCTGTTGTTATTGTCCCCTGACCAAACAGAAGGCCCTTTATCCCACCTATCTTCAAAGCTTTTATACCTCTCTTGATAGGCTAAAGCACACTCCTGCAACATCAACACATCTCCCTCTCTCTGCTGGAGGTAATCAAAGACACACTGGCATTTAACTCTGTCATTGATACCTCTGGTGTTAAGAGAAATTATGTTTAGAGCCATATTACATAAGAAAGTGGAACCAGTCTTTACAAAACACATTTCTCTTCGGTCTCACCTGTTACCTTCTCTTTTTCTTTTTCTTCTTACCAATTTCCTGCCAGCCATCCTCTGAATGAGCCTTCATCAGGGTGGCAGCAGTAAAAGCGTTCACGGAGTCCATTTCAAGGAAGGGGGTAGAGGGAGGGGTGGAGGGGTTCCAGCTGTCCCCATCGCCATGCTCTCCTTCCTCCTCGCTCGGGGAGAAAACAGAGTCATTTTTCCTTTTCCTCAAGTCCAGCTCCTGGGAGCACCGAGGGGAAAGGGGTGCAGCCGATGCACCAGTCTCCTCTTCCCCCTCACCCACCAGCTGTTGCAGATCCTCCGTGATGGACTGGATGGAGGAGAGGAGGGCATCTGTAGCACTTGCAGAGTCTGAGAAAAGCAGCTCCGCTGAATCCTGGGTATCGTCGCTGGACCCGCTCCACCGGGGGGCCCCACACTGGCCCTCGTTCTGAGGAGCAGGAGTGGGGGAGGGGTCCTCGCTGTTCTCGGGGGTTTTCAAACCCTCGTGCTTGTCTGGTGCAGTCTGCGGTTGTGGGGGCTAAGTGGATTTCTCTTCCACCGGCCCCGGAGCCACAGCAGGACTGATCCTGGCTGGAGGCTGAGACTCTTTGTCCAACAAGGGTTCTTTGTTTGACTTGTTGTTTGCTTTGGCTTTTTCGGGCCGGGTTGGCTGAAACAAGCACTGCCTCATCCTTTCTCATTTTGAGTTTATAGGCGTAGGCGTGAGGGCAGTTCTTAAAAACGTGTCCTTCCGAGCCACATAAATTGCACTTTGGCAGCATTGAACAGTCAGAGGCTTAATGTCCCTGTTTGCCACAGGTCTTGCAGCATTTCACAGTGCAAGACGATGCCAGGTGTCCCACAGCACCACAGCGCCGACACACCTTTGGTTGTCCCACATAAAAAACATAGCCATTGCAGGCGCCCAGCCGGATTGTAGAGGGCAGGTGCCTTAAGCCTCCATTTACATTGTCCTGTAGCAAGCGAACCTCGAATTTCCTTGCTCCTGTTTTTATACCGTCAACATCTCTAACCTCAGTTCCATGGTGGACGGTGCAGTACTGCTTAAGCCAGGTGTGAATGTCCTCCGTCTTTGCCATTTCCGAGAACATAACAACATGCACCGTTTTCCTCTCTCTCTGTGTCAGAGGCTGCAAGTTGATCTTCTCAAGGGCAGGAACTTTCCCTCTTTTTGCCTCAAACACATCCACACATTGTTCAAACAGAGAATAGGTAGCAAAAACAACCTCAAATGCTTTCTGACCTGGGAGAGCGAAGATGAAATACAAGTGCCGAGGTTCAAAGCCAAGTTCCTTCTGTAACACTTTTCTGCTGAACTGCATACGATCCATGAAGAGGTCATCCAAAAGCTCAAAACGTACAGCATTCTTGCGGGATCCAAAGGTTGCCATCTCAAACTGCAAAACAAACACTGCTTCCACAAAACAAGAAAACAATCCAACTATTCCAACTACAGGCTGATCAAGGTATCTCCCCTGCCAGGTAAGCCGAGAGCCGCAGGCGATGAGCCCGGAGCTGAACGGGCCCCACTGGCTCGTTTGTAAGGCCAGGTGCATTGCCAACCACGACCGGCAGGGCAGAGGCTTTGAAGGCGGCCTGGGCTCCTGCAGCTGTGTTGCCACGCACTCTGGTTTCTCTTCATCTCATACAAATCTTTTGCCTTTTACTAAAGATTTCCATGGAGAGGAGCATGAATGAGTTCCATACAATTTTTGTGCTTCCCTGCCTTCGGGTGGGGCGCAGCTGGGCTGGTCAAAGAGAGAAAACAAAACCGCTCACAATCGCTCTTACAATGCAGTAAGTAGCACAGGCTACTTAAACACATGAATGCAAAACAGCATTTTTCAGCTGATTTAAAATGTACCTAAAGGAGAAGCATTATTGAAGACCATCAATTACCAAGAGCTTTTGTCAAAGGTTTTGGTAGTCATTTTGAATGACCACAGAGCACTGTGACCTCGTTTTTACATCTCATCCAAAAGACAGCGCCCTTTTACAACACAGCATCTCCGTCACTATACTGGGGCATTGGGACCCGAACAGACCTCAGGGTGAGCGCCCCCCCGCCGGCACCATTAACACCGCTTCCAGCTGGAAGCTTTGTTTTTCCCTGTAGCTCACCCTAATCCGGGTACTGACCTGGCTCACACCTGCTTAGCTTCAGTGGGTTTTCAGTTGCGAGTTGCAAGGGGATGCAAGTGATGGAGCCACTCGCTGCAAAAGCCACTGCATTGGCCGAGAATCGAACCCGAGCCGCCCGTGTGGCAGGGGAGAATTCTACCACTGAACCACCAATGCTCAGTGCCTGGGCCTTCAAAAAAGACGCTTTTTTGGTGCTCTGTGCAAAACGCGTCGACATCTGCTTCCAGCTGCAAAATGCCATTCACGGACGCTGAAGAACTTATTTCCGGGTACAAGCGATTGGGCGTTTTAAAACCACCAGGAACAGCAAAGAGGCGCGCTTCTTTGCTTGTGCCGAAACACACCGACTGGAGGCGGACAACGTAGTCGGCAGGATTGGAACCTGCGCAGGGAAACCCCAATGGATTTCTAGTCCATCGCCTTAACCACTCGGCCATGACTACAGCAAGCCCCATTGCCGCTGCGTTCTTGCTACAATCTTACCTGGATCGCGAGGCGCCGGCGGAAGCCTATTTCAAAGTCGTTCTCCGTTTCAAAAAAACATTTCCAAAATACAAGCCTTGCAGACAGACACGCCTCAGAGGACTTAAGGGTGGCTTCATGTCGGAATGATAAAGTCTCCCCGTCCGGACATGAAAATGCCACTTTGTTACACACAAAAAAAGAATCAACAACAGAGAAATGCCCACAAGCATTTGAAAAGCCGCACCACGTCGCACTTGAAATAGCTCTTACATTAGTGGTAGATGCAGGAATCGCCTTTTTATTTACGCTCTTACCAACGCGATGGAAAGCAAAACAAAGCAAAGCAGAGCAAAACAAAACAAACAAACGAAAACCCTCACGTCCTGCACTTGCATATAACGCCGTTACGTGCCCAAGCGGTATTGTACGTCATCCTAGCACTGCACCCCGGGTCGTACGGTATATGGGAACGAGCACACGCCATGAATCGTCTCGAATCACTCCCTACAGCTGTAAGGCGCCTTGAAGCGTGCACCCCCAAAATTCTTTGCGCATCTGTGAAAGGTAAACTCTTGAGCAAACTCTGAACCAGCTCTAAGGAAACTAATCCGATTAGACGTTACTTTGACTCATCTTCTTACGCTCAGTGCCGGATTGCTCAAACTCCAGCTAGGGTTAGGGTTAGCATTCCCACGCTACTTAGACACTTTGTTTACGCTCAGTGCTGGATTTTGGGAACTTCAGGACAAGTGGGAATTTTCTCCTATCTGTCCATTCTGTTTTGTTTTGGAGACTCTTGGCTGCCTATGTTGTTCAGTGCAGCGTGAAGGAAACATTTTCCAAAACTGTGTCAGCTCAAAAGTTGTAAGAAAACCTCTCCAGCTGCTTTAACTCTCTTCATTTTTGTCATTTAATGTGACACTCGATGTATAACTGGAGCCTCACATATGCAAATGGTGAGGCTCCAGTTCGACATCCAGTTCGACACCACTTTACAGTATATGACAAAAGCATGGCAGACTGTGCCGGACCAGCTGGTAACTTCCGCTTATTTTGACCATATTAAACATTGGAAATCTTCCCACTTGCATTTGTGACACTTGATTTTGGCTCCACCTAAGACACTCTTAAATCTTCAAACACTTTTCTCTTCTCCCGCAACACACTTGTCTGTCGGCACTATGTGGCAGCGTTGCATGACAACCCATCTCACCACGGAAAGGAACCTAACAGCTTTGGTAAGAGAGTAGAATTACCTGAAGAACTGCTTTCCATGGAAGCAGGACCAAGCGATGTAGCATTTTTATAGTACCAGGAAAGGAGAAGCGGCACTTCGCCTTTGCCGCACAAGCACAAGGTGACGTGCGGCAGACGCCGTAGTCGGCAAGATTCGAACCTGAGCGGGGAGTCCCCAGTGGATTTCAAGTCCATCGCCTTAACTACTCGGCCACGACTACAGCGAGCTCCCCTCCGCCGCATTCCTCCTATAATCTAACGGCGTGCGAGGTGGCTGCGGAAACTTTTTTAAAGTCGCTCTCCGTAAAAAAAAAAATACCTTTCACAAGATACATGCCGGCAGACAGACACGCCTCAGAGGGTTTAAGGCTGGCTTCACGTTCAAATGATAAAGTCTCCCCGTCTGGATGTCAAAATGCAACTTTGGCAGACAGAAAAAACATCAACAAACCACAAATGTGGACAAGGATTTTACAAGCTGCACCACACTGCACTTTCAAAAGCATTTACATTCGTGTTAGACGCAGGAATTGTTTTTGTTTTGCGCGCTTACGAACGCCATAGAAAACGAAACAAAACAAAAGCCCTCAGCTCCTGCACTTGATTATAATGCCGTTACGTGTCGAAGCAGGAATTTACGTCATCTTACCACTGCAACATGGGGAATAGAGGGAAATGAACACACGCTACGAATCGTCTCAATCACTCCCTAGAGTCGTAAGGCACATTGAAGGGTGCACCCCCATCATTAATCGTTGGGCCTCTGTAAAAGGAAAGCTGTTGAGCAGTCTTTGAAACAGCTCGGATGAAACACTTGATTGCTTCCATGTGCATCTGGAGCCCACTTCTTATTTTCACTTCACGCCGCCCAAAGCATTTCTAAAACAGGAGATTCGCGTTTGGGAATGCGCCCTGCCCTACAAATAAAACAGGTCTACGGGTCTGAAACCTGCTCCACGGAAAACAGTTCTGTTGCGCTTTTGATCAAAGGGAGATTCTCTGTTCTTACTTTTTGATGACATAACACCCAAAGGGGCTTCTTTGGAGCTGGATTCCAACCAGCATCCTAAAGTTTCTTGGCGGTATCCTTTACAGTCCTCTGTTCGGTCGACAAGGAACAGAAGGGGGCAGCTTTCCTCACACATACAGTGCAATGTACTGTAGTGTTCCCCTTCATTGAATTCGCAGTTCTGCATCAGACCTCAAACTCGTTTCCTTAGCTTGGATTTAAGCCACGAAGCAGGCTTCTACTGTATAAACGTCTAGAGGAATCACAAACTATTTGAGAGGCCATCATCCCAGGGGGAACTGACAAAGTCTATCCCTAAACACCTAGCACAGTCTCTCGAGAGACTGTCAAAAATCGCTTTCTCCGTTTGTGCTGCAAGTAAGTGAAAACGCGGTCTCAACCCAGAGCCACTTGGCAGCAGCGGCACGTAAATACTGTTACTGCCACTGCTCGATACCAACGTTAGCCTACTATACCATGTTCAGCCACCGCTAGAAAATGTAAGGCTCTAGTACTGGAGCAAACAAAAGGAGGGCCAACGTCAAACGTAGAGGATGGGATTTGAACCCATGCGTGCAGAGCACAATGGATTAGCAGTCCATCGCCTTAACCACTCGGCCACCTCGTCAATGAAACTGGGCTGTCCAGACATGGGTTGGCGCGCTCCAGATGATCTTTTTCTTTTTTTTCCCTCGTACTCGAGGGTCCTTTTCCTGTTCCACATGCGATTTCAACATTTTCCTTGGGAGATGTCAAGCCAGCAAGCCACTGCTGTGCTTCAGTGGCCAGTGTGGAGTTCAGTGGCCCTGTTGTACACAGAAAGCACATTGAGCTCCTTGGACATGAAAAGTTCCAGATAAAAGCCATTTGTCATCCTTTCTCTTGGTGTCGATGTTGCTATTGTATGTAAAGGTGGCAACTTGCTCAGCGAGCAGGCGGAGCACACACCGAATGCAGATGTGTCTGAGTGGTGTGTCCAAGTGGCTGCAAAAGGACAACCCTCCCGGGGCCCCGTGGCTTAGTTGGCTAAAGCGCTTGTCTCTTAAACAGGAGATCCTGAGTCCGAATCCCAGTGGTGCCTTCTTTGTTCTGTCTTCTCGAACAGAACTGGTCCTTACAGACAACCGCCTACAGCTAGACTTAATTAAATGCAAGTATTCATTTCCTGTCTTTAACACGACTTGTTTTTCTTAAAATGGATGGAACTTGCAAAACATGAAATACAAACATTGCTAATCAGCGCTAGCGGCTGGCAAAAAAAAAGTCAGCAATGTTTTTTTTCTTTAACCTTAACCCTGCTAATGGAGAAGAGTTAAACGACCGAGTCTATGCAGCTTAAACGGTGCTCATGTCGGGTTCTTAGCTGAAAGGGTGGTAAATCACGCTCACCCCAGTCCTTAATCTTTTAAAAGGATACAAAATTGAACCTAGTCGCCACATCACATACATCCTGTTCAACGATAAAAAGGTGACATCTATCCTCGATCCAGAGTAAATCCCACGTTGAGGGCATATTTTTTTCCACTTTACCATGAGTCGGGCTCAGCTGCACAGAGGCGAGAGCAGAGCAATGAGGTCACGGGGACAGGGGAGTCACACGCTGGCGGTTTAAACACGCGGAAGATCACTGAGGGATCCACAGTATGTGGACCCTCCGTGCGCCATCAGTCCACACTCCGGACTCTGAATCCTGCCATCCCACTTAAGATCTCGGCGGAACCTGAGGCGCAGTTCCTTCTTAAAACGTAATCTGGTGAGCATTTCTAGAATCGTACTTGTATAGATGCAGCCTTTAATGTGTTGCTAGGTTAAAATTGATGACTTCTTGAACTTCAGTAGGCAACTGCCCTCTTGATTTCGGATTTAATTTCTTTATTACAGGGGCGCTTTTATGAAGACAGAGTCATGTTCAGGTACTTTGCTTGATGGAGGAAGCTCATTTCGGACTCTGTGATCTGCTCACCTGGAAAGGTCTGCTGTACTACTACAAGAGAGAAGTAGAGTCTGGAAGAATCGACAATTTTATGATGCTTTGGAAGATAATGTTTTTTTTTTCTTTGAAATCGAAATGAATCAGAATATCAGTGCAAAAGACAAACTCGTGGTTTGGTTTAAAGAGATATGGTTTTAAAACAGACAAAATGTAGAAAACAGGTGTTTCTCACTTTTGGAAAAAAATGGACCGGGGGTAATATTTTACTAGTTGCAGTGCTGATCTCACTGGGTTACAGTCCTGCAGTGTCACACCAGGGCCAGTGGTGCAATGGATAACGCGTCTGACTACGGATCAGGAGATTGCAGGTTCGACGCCTGCCTGGCTCGGGTCGTTTTTAAACGCATCGGGCAACTCCCTATGTAGTCTGTGCTACTTACTGCATTGTAATCGTACCCAGTAAGAGATTTCCTTCATGTAAATGAACTGCACCTGACAGCTTTAGAAAAACACCTGGGCTCAGTACGGTGCTGAGAGCTCAGCATTGCTGTTCTAATTAGCACGCACTGCATCGGCTATGAGCCCGACCCTTTTAATTATTCTGATCAGTAAGTCAACACGTAGTCCACATGAACGGTAGAAATATTCTCTTGTCTGTCTCTTGTTTGTATAGAACTGAATGTCCCTGACAATGTACTGTTAGTTTTAATTGAAGAACGGCATTTGTGTTCAAATATACCAGACAAGTTTATGTAACTGCTCATGCGACACTCAGTTGTAATTAGTCAAGAAATAAAGTCGAACAACAGCTGCGGGTTTGATTCTGAACGTATCAGATTGCAGCGCCTTTTACTTCCATTGACAAATGATAGAGATTCGAAGAGAGATCCTTCAGACCAGCAAGCAAACCCACGGCTATTTCGGTTTTCTATCTAGGCAACGTTGGTGTTTGCAATAGCATACATGAAAGCGTGATGCAATTTCTGTGGCTACATTTGTTGCACGTCATGCACAGTAAGAGTGTTTCTAACACCAAATAAAAAGTCAACAATTAGCGATCACGCCTTCTCCTCAGTTAACCCACTGAAACCCTTGCTGTTAACAGTTCTTTACTGCGTGCTTTACCAGCACCTACATATCGTGTCGGTTCTTTCAGCTTTATTCATTAGGTTTTCAAAGGCATAAGCAGAGCACCAGAGGTGCGAAGGCAAAGTGTGTGGTTATCTGAAGAATTGATGTCCATGGCAGAAGGTCCAAGCGATTTCGCGTTGTTATAGTACCAGGAAAGGAGAAGCGGCACTTCGCCTCTGCCGCGCAGGCACAAGGCGACATGCGGCAGACGCCGGAGTCGGCAGGTTTCGAACCTGCGCGGGGAGTCCCCAACGCATTTCGAGCCCATCGCCTTAACCACTCGACCACGACAAAAGCGAGCCCGCCGCCGCCGCATTCCTCCTATAATCAAACACGGACTGCGAGGTGACTGCGGATACCTTTTTAAAGTTGCTCTCCGTTAAAAAAAAATACCTTTCACAAGATACGTGCTGGCAGACAGACACACCAGAGGTCCTAACCCAAGATGTGCGGTTATCTGAAGGATTGCTTTCCATGGCAGCGGGTCCAAGCGATTTAGCGTTTTTATAGTACAGGCACAGGCACAAGGTGACGTGCGGCAGACGCCGGAGTCGGCAGGTTTCGAACCTGCGCGGGGAGTCCCCAACGCATTTCGAGCCCATCGCCTTAACCACTCGGCCACGACAAAAGCGAGCTCACTACCACCGCATTCCTCCCATAATCTAACACGGAGTGCGAGGTGGCTGCGGATACGTTTTCAAAGTCGTTCTCCGTTAAAAAAAAATAAATACCTTTGACAAAATACGTGCCGGCAGACAGTCACACCTCAGAGGGTTTAAGGCTGGCTTCACGTTCAAATGATAAAGTCCCCCCGTCCGGATGTCAAAATGCAACTTTGGCAGACAGAACAAACATCAACAAACCACAAATGTGGACAAGGATTTTACAAGCTGCACCACACTGCACTTTCAAAAGCATTTACGTTCGTGTTAGACGCAGGACTTGCCTTTGATTTGCGCGCTTACGAACGCCATGGAAAACGAAACAAAACTAAAGCCCTCAGCTCCTGCACGTGATTATAATGCCGTTACGTGTCGAAGCAGTAATTTACGTCATCCTACCACTGGAACACGGGGAATAGAGGGAAATGAGCACACGCTACGAATCGTCTCAATCACTCCCTAGAGTCGTAAGGCGCATTGAAGGGTGCACCCCCATCATTAATCGTTGCGCCTCTGTGAAAGGAAAGCTCTTGGGCAGTCTTTGAAACAGCTCGGATGAAACACTTGATTGCTTCCATGTGCATCTGGAGCCCACCCAGTGGGCAAAAGACGTATAATATACGTCTATTAAACGCATACCTTATACGTCTAAATGTGGTCTACAATTCGTCTAGAATGAAATTCTAATATACGTCTAAAGTTATACGTCAATTATACGTCTATGTTTAGACGTTCATTATACATAAATGGTTGGAGTTCTATTATACGGATAAATTTAGAGGACTATTATACATATATGGTTGGAGTTCCGGATAACTTTAGAGGTCTATTATACGGATAACTTTAGAGGACTATTATACGTATATGGTTAGAGGTCTATTATACGTATAACTTTAGAGGTCTATTATACGTATATGGTTAGAGTAACCATATGTTAATGTGTTAATGTAATCGCAGTAATTAATTTACACGTGTATAATAAATATAGTAAATATAATTAATTACTGCGAAAATAATTTACTTCGTACACACTGCAGAGTGCTGTATACTCCTAGTGTTAGATGTGTTTTCGACGTTATATATGCGTTTATTAATGTTTATTTCACAGTGTCGTGCACCTTTTCATTGCTCTCGCTTTCAGAGCCTCCGCACGGCACACGACTCGACATCAGGAAGCACATTGAAGTGAAAGCAGGGAGCGCTGCGACATGCACTGTGCAGATCCCGCCACACTAAGAGGTATATAAGCGTCAAAGGCAAGTCATTCCGAGTTGGTCGTTTGTGTTTTCCGTTCAGACGTGAAATGCTGAAATGATCTCTCGGCTCCTCGGTTGTCATTTCTGCTCCGTAAAGGAATCACAGCACGAGTCGGCTTCCAGCACGGTGGGTCGGGACACGATGCCGGGGGTCGGAGAGAGTGATGTCTTCCTCGTTAGTATAGGACCTGTCACGCGGGAGACCGGGGTACATCAGGACGCGCATTGAAGTGAAAGCAGGATGCGCTGCGACATGCACTGTGCAGATCCCGCCACACTAAGAGGTGAGGGGGTCTGTTCGATCACAGCACTAGGCAAATCCCCAATCCCCTTTTGTGCGTGGCGACAGAAGAAGTCTGGTCTGTTTCCGCCCGGTTTCGATCCGGGGATCTTTCGCGTGTGAGGCGAACGTGATAACCACTACACTACGGAAACTGTGGTCAGATGTGCCCAGCGGCCCAGCGCTGAGCTTCGCCAATGCGATTCAGCTGCTTCCAGTGCCTTTATTGGGGTGCGCTGATGGACCGTGCTCTCTCTCCAGAGACCAGCACGCCTGTCATGGACGGAGCAGGAGAGACGGCGCCACATTCTACAGCCCTCTCCACGCAATCGACGAAATCGGGCTACTGAAGTGGAGAAAATCGCCTCTCCAGAAAGTGTAAATATCATCTTGGAGAGTATAAATCCTATTGCCGAAGGTCAGCCCTGTCTACCAGAGTGACCCTCCCACCTCCTGCAGCGATGGTCAGCTCGTCTCACACGCGAGAAGTTTCGGCTGGAAACAAGCGCCCCCTCTTCTCGCACGTTTTGCACGTTGAGTAGTTTTAATGCGGCTCCTTCGTACACAGTGCTGATCTTTTGGAAAGCAGGAGGCAAAATTGACACGTTCCCATACCGGGAGTCGAACACGGGCCGCCTGGGTGAAAACCAGGAATCCTAACCGCTAGACCATATGGGAGTGCACAACCCTGCTGTTCCGGGCATCATGCAAGCAAACTACATAAATATGAGAAAACACGCAAGAGAGTTGTCACTCAGAGTGTCGAAGGGTCGATGTATACTGGGGCTCAGTTGAAATGCAACGTCAGGACTTTCCCGAATTATGTCACACGAAGAGAGCACAGCCTTTTCCGCCCTGCCACGTGTGTATCGGTAACTCGCCGTGATCGTATAGTGGTCAGTACTTTGCGTTGTGGCCGCAACAACCCCGGTTCGAATCCGGGTCACGGCAGAATAGGGGCGTCTGCTTTTACTACTTGCACGAATGAAGGCAAAAAAAAGCCAATTGATGTGAACGAACGGCGCTTTACAGAGGAGTACTGCCTGACTGGATCGTTGATGAACGACAGAGACCACTCCGACCTCTTCTCGGGTTTCTTCAATGACTTACTAAGGATCTTCTTCACATTCGCCCATGCAGGGGAAGCCAGTTACACCAAAGCAGGAAAGTGCATTTCATGCAGAGACCAGGAGGGACCTGTTTACACCAAGAGTGGTCGGAGTATGGAACAATGCGCCCAGCCCTGTTGCTGGAGTCGATTCTTGATTAGATCTTGGGCTCACTAAGAGGCCCCCGCTGGGTACTAATCTTTCTGTTGTTCTCGCAGGTGTTGCGCTGCTTTTGAGCCGACAGAGCTCGTCTTGGTCTGTCGGGACAGCCCAATTGCAAATGATCGGCTCCAGGTACAGAAAAAACGTGCGTTTGGTACAAGAGTGCATGAAGGCACCGGAAATACATTGGGAACAAATGACTGGTGGTTCAAGACCTCTGTGAAGTGCAGGAGCGTGCAAGAAGAGGCTGTTTGCACCCGGTCTCGAACCTGGGACCTTTCACATGTTAGGCAAACGTGATAACCACTACACTACGGAAACCTGTAGGGTTTGTTGCTGGTGTATCGCTTGCGTTTCGGGCTGAGAAAGGGACGCGTCATTTTAGGCAGGGGGCGCTGGAGAGAGGAACAAAGGGAGCGATGAAACAAAATGCCGAAACCCGGGATCGAGCCAAGGACCTTTAGAACATACTCTCATGAATTGTTAGAATATGTGCGTTTGATCATCAATTGCGTAACAACCACATTCGTTCGACTTGAGCCATCAAGCTCATAGTTTTCAAATCTTGAAAGCTGTCATTGAGCACATCATAGTCTGCAGTACGCCCCGTAACTTGCGTACTTCAACAGAAAGAAGAGCAGACAGCTCCATAAATATGCGAGGCGCAGAGAGTGCAAGGCGAGCCGCACACGTTTCGGGGGCTGAGAGAGGGCAGTTTTTGCTTCTGCATTTCCCAAGTAAGGACGCATGACAACAAGCGATCGCGGTGCTCATTTACGACATAGTGGTGATGAGTTTTCAGTACGTGTTCTTTTGAACGAGCAATGAGGTTGCTGCCTTGGACAGCTGACTGCACGCTCTCATTGTGCCACGTGATGAGTATTCACCAGGCTCGTTCAGTCATTAGTCACATTCCATCGTTTGCCATAAGCAGATGCTGCAAGGTGATGTGGATATCAGTTCCCAGTCTTGTGGATGAGGACAGAAAGAGCACACAAGGGCTCAGCCGGGAGTTGAACCCGGGACCTCCCACACCCTAAGCGAGAATCATACCCCTAAACCAATGAGCCACAGCAGCACTTTCTATTTTATCCTGTCAGCGAGCTTGAGGATGGGGGAGAGGCGTCATTCGCTCGTCCGGTCAGACCTTCATCAATAAGTCAAGAAAGCCGCAATTACACGACTGCCTTGCAGACGAAGGGCAGTGAACTGCACCCGGTAAGAGGGGAACAAGCGGCACTAGGCGACACTGAGGCATGAGCCCCAGCGAGGGGGGTTAGCTTGCATGGTACAGCGCTCGCTTTGCATGCGAGAGGTAGCGGGATCATTTCCCACATCCTCCAGGTGTGTGCTTAGAGCTTGATGTGCCGAAAGGTGTCCTTTAGCCTGTGGTCACACCTTGCATGGAGAGCGTCATGCAGCTGTCAATCATTTCGCAGCCACGCCCCCTCTTCATCTTCTCTCTGCCTTAAGCGTCTCCGCCACTCTCTCTTGACATTTCATGTCAGCATGTCAGAAGTCCGAGTGACGTTTTTAATGGCTGAGTGAGGGCACGATGCTGAAGCAGAGAGGCCACTTCAGCCAGAGAGACTTGTGCTAGGTGATATCTGAAAAACGGACTCGCAACAGAAACAGACCAAAAAAGTATCGGTGAGATCAAAAGGCAAATGCAACATCCAGCAGAGGGCGTCTAAAGATTAGGGAACGGGCGACTGAAATCCATATGAGGCAAACTTTCCGGCTGTGCACTGCAGCTGGCCTCGTTGGCGTAGTTGGTAGCGCGTCATTCTCTTCATCTGAAGGTCCTGAGTTTGATCCTCACACGGGGCAGGGCTGCTTCCTCTCTTGCTCTTTTCAAACACTTGCGGCAACTGTTCGCTCATAACCACGTCTGGAATGCGTGACCTTTACACGGGGGAGAAGCAACGCCGCATCCCTTTTCTAAAGAACATTCACATTCAGAAATAAGTCAAGAAATTTGCCATTACTTTTGCTGTCAGCCTGCCCATGTTGCCAAAGAAAGATTCACTCGGCGTCAACATGACAGAACAGCGATCACTTGAAAACACTGTTCCACACTCCGTAAGCAAGAACTTCAGTGTTTGCAGTCACCCGATATGCCGATAGTCAAAGGAGCACAAAACACGAAACGTCAAAAGACAAGATGAGTTGATGGAAAGAGCGTTGAATTGATGAGCACAAAAGTTAAGCTCGTTCAATAGGCAACGAAGGTCCCGGCGTCATCATCGCACTTGAAAGGACTGCCTTGCAGACTAAGGGCAGTGGGAGGTTGCTGTTTTGAGATGGAGGCATTGGGATGGTGGGCCGAGATCTATTCTTCTTAAGGAATTCTTCATTGTGAAAGATCGGTCCACAGATCATCCAAAGAACTTACAAATTTTTGGGACTCAGGGAATCACGTCTTGAAAATACGGCTTGGACGCGTAACGGCATTCTATCCAACTATCCAACTGCAGGACTTGAGGTTTTTTTGTGCTTTGTTCTGTTCTCGTTGACATCGCATTCGTAAGAGCGTCAAAAAAAGGCAATTCCAGCATCTAACACGAATAAAAGGGCTATTGAAACTGCAGGGCTGCGCAGCTTCTAAAATCCTTGCACACAATTCTCCGTTATTGTTACTTCCTTCTTTCTGTCTAACAAAGTTCCCTTTTCCTGACCGGACGGGGAGACTATCATTCCAACTTGAAGCCAGCCTTAAGTTCTCCGAGGCGCATTTGTCTGCTAGCATGCATTTTGTGAAATTTTTTTTTGTTGTTGTTAAACCGAAAGCGACTTTGAAAAAGGGTTCCGCCGCCGCCCGGCACTCTATGTTAGACTGTATCAAGAAGGCAGCGCGCGCTGCAGCCGTGGCCGAGTGGTTAGAGCGATGGATTAGAAAGCCATCGGGGTCTCCCCGCGAAGCTTCGAGTCCTGCCGCCTACGGTGTCGTCGTGTGTCTGCGCAACAAAGGAAAAGCACCCGTTTCGCTTTTCCCGCGACTTTTAAAACACGAATGATCTGGATTTCTAAATGAATGGCTCTTAAAATGTGATCTGATCTTCATCTGACGCATAATAATAAATAAAGACAGTCTTGTTTAACAAACAACACACAACATTTTACATTGTCAATTCAGTTCAAATCAATGTATTTCTATATAGCGCCTTTCACAACAAGGTTGTCCCAAGGCACTTAACAATGCAAGTTGTTAAGAGCCTTGTGTCTAATATGCCGCCTAGGTTACGTGCTGTCTCTTTGAGGCAAATGTTTAAATCCTCTGAGTTAAGTGCTGAAGTTATAGTAGTCCTATCAGTATTGTTGCCTCCGATCAACAGATCCTCAGAGGCGCATTTGTCTGCTAGCATGCTTTTGTGAAAGTTCAAATTCGGACAAACACAATCTGTGGCGTTTAGCGTGACAGTCTTGCAGGCATCGTGCTGTCTCACTGCAATACTATACCGCTGGAGGAAACAGTCCATCTGGCCATGAAACTCATTTGAACGTCTAGCTACAGCAACTAACAATATCATGATTTATTCAGGATGTGTGGAATCAGAACGTCCCGGAGACAGCTTCCGAAATCGTGAGCATTCTCTGGTGGTGTCCTGCTGGGATCCTGTGGGCGTGTGTTGGTGGTATAGTGGTGAGCATGCAAAAGCCACTGCATTGGCCAGGAATCGAACCCGAGCCTCTTACTTGGCAGGCAAGAATTCTTCCACTGAACCACCAATGCTCAATACCTGTACCTTCAAAAAAGACGCTTTTTTGGTGCTCTGTTCAAAAAGCGTCGACATCTGTTTCCAGCTGCAAAATGCCACGCTGAAGAATCTATTCATTTAGACACCGCTTAGAATCCCCTGTAAGATTCTCCCTCAGTTCCTTTGAGCAGTGTTTTACCTCTTTCAAAAGGCTTCACTTTCCTAGTCACATTCCAAGGCTCATCGAACCCGGGCTGTTTCCTCCAGCGGTATAGTATTGCAGTGAGACAGCACGATGCCTGCAAGACTATGTCACGCTAAACGCCACAGATTGTGTTTGTCCGTTCGTGTCAGTCGTCGTACAACCACGGGAAGTGGGACACAAACATGCTGCAATGCTTTGAGGACGTTAGGATTTGTTTATGCAACATCCGAGAAGAGTACTTGTGGCTTGAATGTGAACTGTACGTGCCCGCCCCCTTTCCTCTGTAGTGCATGAGTTCCTCCCGGCATGCCCTTCGTCATTGTTCTGTCATCTTGTATTTAAAGGGTTGTATTCCTGCTGCTGAAAATAAGCAACGATTTTCTCACAACGCCCTTTGTTTCTGACGGAGCCCTTGTCTGTCATGAAATTCTTCAAAACCTCAAGCTAGAAGAAGAAGACGACAAATATGAAGCGTTACAGCAACGACATGCCATGAGACGATTGATAACGATTTCCGTAGGATCCCCGCGGTTGCCTGGCAACCGTCAGCTTTGCGCAGTGGCAGTATCGTAGCCTGTGAGGTTTAGCCGAGGCGCGATTATTACTAGTTGAAAACTTTTCCCAATACCCCCCTTCCGCCGGTTTGCAATGCAATCGGCGAAAGCAATTTTTGACAGTCTCGTCAGAGTAGAAAGAAACGAGCTTGTTACGTCTCAACAGAAACGCTCTTTAGCTCTTTCAGCGTTATGCAGAGAACAGCGTCTGTCGAGATCACTTTTGAGTCAGCGCGAAACGCCGTGTGCTGTCAGTTTGATTTCATATTGCTCGTAGCGGCGCCCGGCTTTTGTCTGTCAAACGTTAGGTTGCGCTTCTTCATGCTGCATCGTCGGCATGAGTGGAGCTTTATAAACGTCTGTACTTACTGCGCCCCATAAGAAATCGTTTGTCCCCGTTCAAAAGAGATTGTGCGATGTCCTGCAGCAAACCTTTGACAGTTTGAAAAGAGGAATTTATTCTGCTTCCTGTGCGTGCAGTAGTTACAAAGTTGAACGCCTTTACACGATCTGCTGCAGTTTTCAGTGGGCGGGCTTTGTCAAATGGCTTGGAAAAACGCACTGTGTTTCGGCTCGGGAAACATCATGAGCAGTGTCCTGCATGTTTTCTGTGTATAGCTGTCTTTTAACGCATACAGAATTCATTCGAAATCATTGATTTCTCCAATTAACAAGGGTCCCTTAAAGGATGAGTCAAAGTAACGTCTAATCGGATTAGTTTCCTTAGAGCTGGTTCAGAGTTTGCTCAAGAGTTTACCTTTCACAGATGCGCAAAGAAGAATGTTGGGGGTGCACGCTTCAAAGCGCGTTACAGCTGTAGGGAGTGATTCGAGACGATTCGTGGCGTGTGCTCATTCCCATATACCGTACGCCCCGGGGTGCAGTGCTAGGATGACATACAATACCGCTTGGGCACGTAACGGCGTTATATGCAAGTGCGGGACGTGAGGGTTTTCGTTTGTTCGTTTTGTTTTGCTCTGCTTTGCTTTGTTTCGTGGTCAAGAGGCGTAAGGTAAGTCGTAATCCAGGGAGAACACTGGTGGCAAACAGTCCGAGGTGAGAGGCGAGGTCCAAAGTCGAAAAGGCAGAAGGGGAGTCCAATATCCAGAATAAACGAGGTAATGGAAAAACGCCAGGTAGAGCTCTCAAGGAGTAGACTCAATACCGAGCAGCGGGAAGCAGGTAAAGATGGTAAAAATAGCACTGCGTACCGCACGGTGGAGTGTGTGCAGGTGGGTTAACTCGTGCGGCGGCGTTTGTTAATAATCACCCACTGCTGGTGCTGATTAGATCGCTTATGAGTTGGTCTTAACTGCCTGGCGGTCATGACAAGCTCCTCTTTAAGCTGTGGTTTAGTTTTGCATTCATGTGTTTCTAGAGCAGTTATTTATAGGGGTGGGTGGGTCTTTCACAGAGGCTCAGGACAAATCCCCCACATGAAATTTTACTGTGTGCGTTCAGACAGTCACAGGTCAAGAGCCAGGCAGGAGGACAATGGACAGAAGAGCCAACGAACTAAAAATAAAAGAACGAATATGAAAAAGCCACCATCTTTTTCTTTTTGACATTTTCCGACTTTCATGCAAGCCAGGACAAAGTTGCTCGTACAGATGCAGCCGTTCAAAGTAAGCGGTACAGACACGTACCGCAGGTAAGATGACACGCGATACCGCGGTGCGTGATTGGTTGACCGATAGGGGCACTCGTGATCTCTCTCTTGTTTAAGAAAGGAGCAAAGAATGACATAAAGAACTGGAGACCCCTCAGCCTGTTAGGCGTGGACACTAAGATCCTGTCCAAAGCCCTTTTCCTGCGCCTACAAAATGTAGTGGCCTCACTGGTAGGGAAAGAACAGACTTGTGGGATAGCAGGACGCCTGATGAGCGACAACCTGGCCTTGTTGAGGGATGTCTGTCTGTACTCAGAGGATCGCTCCCTCCCTCTGTGCATTTTAAGTGTAGACCTAGAAAAGACCTTTGACCGCCTACCGGTCAAAGGCCGGTCACGCGGTGCGTGATTGGTTGACCGACAGGGGCACTCGTGGTCCGTTGGTTTGTCGTAGAAAGACTTACTGTAAACGTCTTTACTGTGCCCGTTGTAGATATTGAATTTTACCACTGAAGGGAAATCTTAGTAGCTGAGCATAAAAAGAATAGGAGCATACTGTAACGCGTGTGAAGGCCATAAACGATATTAATTTTGGAACGTAAACATACAGTATATAGCTGGTCTTGGTACTTTAAAGAAAAAAATACACACCAGTATTCCATTTCTCCCTAAACATTGTAAGCTTCGAAGTCTTTAACTAACGTGATACCGGAGTCAACAAGCATACTTTTAGAATTTGATTAAAAGGGAATATAATATGGAATCGCGTATCTCAAGAATTTAATAACGGTATGATTATATCCGTGTACTGCGGCAGAGCTATGTAGGGCTGTTTCGTCTGCCTGATCATGCGAGCTGTCTTGTAGCCTACTGGTCTAGGTGCGTGACTACCAACTGGCAGGTTGTGTGTTTGAATCCAGCTGCTGCTGGACTTTTCATTTTTATTTATTTATTTTTTAATCGCGTAACATAAACATATTACCGTATGCAAACTGTACTGTATACAGTATGTATATGTATATTTAATGTCTTAACTGTGCCCGTTTAATTGAATTAAAAAAAATATTTAACACGAACATTAAGCTGTTTACATCTTCCGCCTGAGAACAGTCACCCGTTGCTACCCAACGCAGAATGGTGATTGGCTGACACCATCTGACACCCCTCTGATTGGAGAAAAAAGACGTGCTGGTGTGCTATACCAGGAAGAGGATTTCTTTCTATTCAAAACGTGTATTTTAAAAGTTTAAGAAGTAAAAACCTTACAGCGTACACAGATTTCTAAACTGATCAGGATCATTATCTTTGTCTTATGCATAATAATGTTCACCGCTCTGTCCAGCAAATTAATAATAAACTTTATTTTATATAGCTTTTTAAACGAATAAGTAATTAGATTGCTCATAAACCTAATCACTTGCTTTTTCTTTTTATTTAGGCTCAGATTTCAACTATAGATCGTATTATTAATAACCATAATAACAACCAACCAACAAAAACAACCATATAAACATAATACCAACCAAAAACATAGATAACAACCACAATACAAAATCAAATAATCAAACCATTTTACACTCGCAAAGTCCTCCAATTATCATAACCCCGCCCCTTATGCAAAACCAAACCTTCCTCCCATCCCAGTTTATCCTGTTTATCATAAACAAAATCCACCTCAATTTTCAACATAAAGCATTACACAAAATCAATACCTCAACACTCCATACTCAACAACGATAATTCACAAACAGCCAGAACATGTAACTACACATTCCCAAACATACCTACTTTCCATAGCCCCGCCCCTTATGCAAAACCAACATCCCTCCCCTGTTCTCTCTTTCCCCTGGCGGTTGTAATTGTTTTTATTTTCAAATAAATTTTAGCAAAGTCATGTATTTTAAAAATCTTAAGATTTTTCTATTTATGTCTTTATTTAGTGGTTTCATTAGTGACAAAGGCTAAACTTTCTTGGAAAAATGTCTTTTATGTAAACCATGTTTGCTATTAATTCATTCAGGGCTAAAATATGTTCATTGTCTTCTAATGAAAGAAGGGTTCCTTTCGCCGTAGTCGGGAGCCTAGCCTTTAACTAGTAAGTACTGTATTTACTGGGTTTTTGAGGGGGTGTCTTTCGCTGGAAATCTCGCCTCCTACTTTGAAAATACCCGTGAAACCGGTTCAATTCGTCACAGCCAGCACTCCTGCAGAGAGTTGGGTTGTACAGTACTTGCAGTGTATACAGTACACGCGTTATGCTCTTCGTTAATGTCTGTGAAGTTTTATTTAATCTCTGAGCCATACTGATTCTTCTGGAAGCACACCAGTATTCCACTTTCTCCCTAAACATTTTTAGGATCAGAGTCTTACATGTGGTTATTTCGAAAACGTTTGTACGTGCTCCTTCTTACCATGTTACTGTTTACCGTTACTGACCATATTAAGTTTAAGTGCCTGTGGGCACTTTTCCTGTCCGTGGGGGGTGGACCGTCTTTCATTAGAAGGTTAGTCTGTTCTACTCTGAGAATGTAGAGGGGGTGGGAAGTGCCCGCGGTCATTTAATTAGTATTAAAATCTTAGTTATCTTTCTAGTTCACAGGTTTGCATGCATAATTTAATTTTGAAAGCCACTGAGACATCAGGTACTACTGTTGTATTTATGAAAAAGAAACAAAACAAAAAACATACTAACAACTGTGCCATCCTACTCCTTAGTTAATACATTTTATTATTCATAAACAGTTAACATTGTTAGCAAAATATTTTGAATTATATTTAACCCTATTTTTTCTTTAGTTTTGTATTTAACTTATTATATGATAGTCAGACTTAATGTATATTAATGTATATTTGAACAATGAAAATATAATTTTACAAGATTTTACATTAAGCACTTAAAATTAATATGGTTAATAATAGTAAACTGTAACATGCTGTAACAAGATCGGTTAAACTTCGAAGAAAATCCTTTCAGAGAAAATGTTTCAGGTGTGAAGAACAAACCTGTTCCCACACACCCTGCCCCCACTACCATTAGAATATACACAAACATTTTAGCGTTTCATTCTGAGCAGAAGACCCTCACACCTGAAGAGTGCTGGCTGTGACGAATTAAACCGGTTTTACAGGTTTCAATCACAGATTGGGACTCAGTAAAGTAACACACAGCGCCACTGGATTTGATAATACTGTACCTAACCAAAATCCGCAATATGGAAACAGAACCTGTGTAATTGTTGATAGATGATGTACTCGTAACATTTTTTCAAGACGAACTACAACATTTAAAAAATGACTTGTATGTACTTGATATCTCTAATCAATCTACGGGTTCCAGCACAAAACGAAACTAAAACGCATACCGTTTCGCGCTTCTTATTAGTTGCTCAAAAGTAATTTGACCGTATGAAATGCATAATATAAACCTAGAAACATATACGTGAGCAGTACTTAAGCACTGTAGTATCGGTGTTAAGACATACCTCTCAAATACTGTAAATCAAGTTAAAAATATCTCAAGACCGATTCTGGTCGTAATGAAACCATGTTTCGTGTATGTTTTCTTTTTCATCTTGAAAAAACTCATTTCTAAATACCTTTTTCACTGTTAACATCTTGAAGCAACTTTGCGACAAAATATACACTCTGACAGTTCATCCTGCTACCAACATTAAATAAAACAAATCTTAAGATTTCTATATTTATGTCTTTATTTAGTGGTTTCATTCGAAGCTTACAATGTTTAGGGAGAAATGGAATACTGGTGTGTATTTTTTTCTTTAAAGTACCGAGACCAGCCATATACTGTATGTTTATGTTAAGATTTCCCTTCAGTGGTAAAATTAGATATGAATATTCAATACTTAAACGGGCACAGTTAAGACATTAAATATACATATACATATTGTATACAGTACAGTTTGCATACGGTAATATGTTTATGTTACGCGATTAAAAAATAAATAAATAAAACTGGAAGGTCCAGCACCACCATTATGTTTATATGGTTGTTTTTGTTGGTTGGTTGTTATTATGGTTATTAATAATACGATCTATAGTTGAAATCTGAGCCTAAATAAAAAGAAAAAGCAAGTGATTAGGTTTATGAGCAATCTAATTACTTATTCGTTTAAAACGCTATATAAAATAAAGTTTATTATTAATTTGCTGGACAGAGCGGTGAACATTATTATGCATAAGACAAAGATAACGATCCTGATCAGTTTAGAAATCTGTGTACGCTGTAAGGTTTTTACTTCTTAAACTTTTAAAATACACGTTTTGAATAGAAAGAAATCCTCTTCCTGGTATAGCACACCAGCACGTCTTTTTTCTCCAATCAGAGGGGTGTCAGATAGTGTCAGCCAATCACCATTCTGCGTTGGGTAGCAACGGGTGACTGTTCTCAGGCGGAAGATGTAAACAGCTTAATGTTCGTGTTAAATAATTTTTTTTTAATTCAATTAAACGGGCACAGTTAAGACATTAAATATTCATATACATACTGTATACAGTACAGTTTGCATACGGTAATATGTTTATGTTACGCGATTAAAAAATAAATAAATAAAAATGAAAAGTCCAGCAGCAGCTGGATTCAAACACACAACCTGCCAGTTGGTAGTCACGCACCTAGACCAGTAGGCTACAAGACAGCTCGCATGATCAGGCAGGCGAAACAGCCCTACACAGTTCTGCCGCAGTACACGGATATAATCATACCGTTATTAAATTCTTGAGATACGCGATTCCATATTATATTCCCTTTTAATCAAATTCTAAAAGTATGCTTGTTGACGTATCCGGTATCACGTTAGTTAAAGACTTCGAAGCTTACAATGTTTAGGGAGAAATGGAATACCGGTGTGTATTTTTCCTTGTGATATTTTAAGCTCTAGTTGAATGATAGGTGTCGCATTTTAAATCATTCTCGTAGTAGAAATTATGAAACGCCCTGTTAAAAGCAAGGAAGTTTTTATGCCCCGTTGAAGTAAAACAAAATGCCTGACAAAGTATGGCTTGGACAGATTCCAAGTGCTTGTACAAATGTGCTAAAGAAATTATACTTTGAGTATACAGCTTGTCCAAAGTCATCCATTATTAATACTATTAGTAATATCTTCAGTAAAGGCTTTGATGCATAAATATGTCTGATAAAGGTAGGTTGTGTACTTTTGTCCAACTGAGCAATCTTGCTTTCATAAAATATACCAACATTTGAATGACTGATGATTAACATGCTGTGATACACAGTTCAAAATTAAAGGCTCGAATGCTGTACATGAGAGGTTAAGCTCCCCCTGGCGGTTTTACAAGGCGACGCCGGATAGCTAGTCACGTGACACACGTGATACCGCGTGATACCCCGGTGGGCGTGTCGCGGTATGCCGTGAAATACCTCACCCATTTTGAATGGCTGCATCTGTAGCTACTTGTGGATTCAAATACTCTATCGAGTGCTTTGATGAGTTTTTGCAATTTGATTGTCGTCCTGTCAGCCTGTTTCTGTTTTTTTTTTCAATCTAGTGATGGAAAGTAAGAGGGAAATGATGGAGCAATCCATAACCGCTCCGGAAAAATGGCAGAAAGAAATGGCCCGTCACTAAGGACATTTGTGAAGCAGAGGAGTGACATCACCACAAAGTGACTTATTCTGCTGATCGTTTTGGTGAATAATGATTGAGGCGCGTTAAGAGAAAGGTAGCTGCGTCAGCATGCTTAGGCTGCAAAGGATCAAGCAAAGGTTTACTCCATGCTGAAAAGAGAAGAAAAGAAGCACAACGTTTCGAATGTGGAGCCTTCTGCGCCATCTTCTTTAGCGGTGATGATGTTTACATTGGAAAGACCGAGACATGCGTCCCTCGGTGGGCTTGAACCACCAACCTTTCGGTTAACAGCCGAACGCGCTAACCGATTGTGCCACAGAGACTGACGGCCGCTTGTGCTCCCTACATTTGCAGGTTTATGGTCAAAGAAAACAATCACTTGCGCTTCTTGCAGCCGGCAATCTTTTTCCACTGACAACCAAGAAATGGATTTCATCTTTCACAAGCTGTATGGATTTCTTCAAAAACAAGTTATTCCAGAAAGGAAATGAATTCTTGCATTAAACTGAACCAAGCTGTACATGTTTGTCTGAAATGATACATTCGGCACAACAAGACACGGAGAGAGGCACCGCTGGTATTCAGACCCAGGATCGCCTGCTTACTAGGCGGGCACTTTAAGCCACTAGGGAACAGCGCCAGCGGAGCACCGCGCTTTTACAGACACTTGGACACATCTGCGTTCGGTGTGCACTTAACCTGCTCTCTGAGCCCGTTGCCTCCGTCCCATTTAATAGCAGAACTGACGCCAAGAGAAATGATGAGAAATGGCATTTATCGTGCACTTTTCATGTCCAAGCTGTGCATTCTTTGGCGACACCATTTTTTCTTTTGTTTAATTTCTATACTTATTGATAGAATAAAAACGATATGTCATGTACTGTAAGGGAAATGTCTCTTTTTTTTAATGGGGAAAGCTAGCACCAGCAAATGTTGTGTTTAGAAGAAGTGATTTAACATGACACGTGACCTAATTTACCGGAGCAAAAGCTCACCCAGCAAGCCCTGCTTTACTTCTACAGGAGAGAAGTACTGTAGAGTCTGCAAGATGTTCAGCTGGGTAGCTACGTCAGCATGCCTTGGCTGCAAAGGAACAAGCAATAGGTTTATTGCATGCTGAAAAGAGAAGAACGGAAACAGCGTTTCGACTGTGAGGTCTTCTCACACCTGTAAAAGGCTCCATGGTTTTCTTTCTTCTCTTTTCAACATGGAATACACCTATTGTCTGCAAGATGTGACAATTTCATGGTGTTTTGGAAGAAAACCTTTTTTCTTTGAATTCAAAATCAATCGGAATTTCAGCACGACACATCAACACTTTTTCTGTTTTAAGGAGATGATATTTTAAACCTGATAAAAATAGTAGGAAACACAAGTTTCTTGCTGTGAAAATTTAGATGGGGAAGTGTACTACTAGTAGCAGTGTAGAGCTCTCTGTGGTGGAGTGCAAGCGCATGCTCTATGGGCCAGTGGCGTAATGGATAACGCGTCTGACTTCGGATCAGAAGATTGTAGGTTCGAGTCCTGCCTGGCTCGTGAGGCTTTTAAACCTCTCAGGTTCCTCGGTAACAGGTTGCCGTCATGTATATGAACTATAGAAAAGCATTTGCCACAACCCGTAAATTAGCACGCAAGTGCGGGCTGGTGAACACAGAACTGTATGGAGATCATCTCCAGCTCCGAGCTCAATTGCAATGAAAAAACATGCAGAACAGAACTGGAGAGCAGCTGAATTTGTGCTCAGTAGGGTGGGGAGGACTCAGCATTGCTATTGTTCTAATTGGCATGAACTGCAGGGGATCTGAATCAGAACATGTCAGTTAGTTCGATCATTGCGTCAATATGTAGGCCACGTTAATACAGAATTATTACTTTGTCTGTCTCGTCTTTGTATATAGCTGAATGTCCCTGACAATTTCATGTTAGTTTTTAAGAACGACATTGGTGCTAATATATACATATATAGCATATAAGGAACACGTAAAAGTTGAGTCCATGCTGAAAAGATAAGAAAACCGCCACAACGTTTCATCTTGGAATAAATCTTTACTTGTTGTTTTGCAGCCTACCCATTCTGACCTAACTCCTCCCTTGAAATTCCCTAACAGATAAGGGTACGTAACGGCTCATGCGATGCTCAGTTGCAATTTGTCCCAAAACAAACAAGAACAGCAGCTGAGGGTTTGAGTTTGAACATGCACTGTATTATAGCAGCTTTTATTTCCATTGATAAATGCTAGATATTCCTACAGAGATTCTCCAGGTGAGTAAGCGATTCCTGTTTCTGTTTCTATTTCTGTTTCATATATATATACAGTATATATATATATGTTACATGTGTCTCTGCAATAGTATAAATGTGTTATACACTATCAGGGGCTGTTTTTTTGTGCACCTCATCTACAACAAGGGTTTTTTTTTCATTTATGTTTGTGGACCTTCACCATTTGAGGAAGTGAGTTAGATAAGAAAGTTACAGGTATGGTGAGCAATGACTGACAAAGGCACGTACTGCGTATTCCTTACAGAAGTGTAAGCAATTTGTTCTAAAAAACACCGGCTAAAGTCCAACATCGTTAGCAATCTTATTACTTAAACAGAATTAACATCAATAAATTGTAAGGTGCTGGTACATGCGAGTAGATTTGATCTTCTATTAAACAAAAATGCAATTACAGCTCTAAAAAGGTCAACCTAGACTTCTGTAACAGATCTGTTCAGGTCATCGCTGTTCCTCTGACCTTGTGAGTCTTTGGAATTTTAAAAGTGTATTTTGCTTGCCTTTCATGTGGTCTGTGTACAAGTCACTGTGGCGTATGCGGTCCTACACAGCCCTGCTATAGACGTGACGAGCCTCCGCTATGTTGCAATGGAGAACAGGTTCAGTACGGAGCTGCCGAGAAAATTCAGCTGGAAAGCTCGTTGCAGAAAAGCATCGTTATCTGTGTCCAGCGGCAAAGCGTCCTTCGTGGGTGCTGAAGAATCGATTTCACAGGCTGCGGGTCCAGGCGATTTAGAGTGTTAAAGGTCCCAGCGAAAACGAAACGGCGCTGGTCCTTTTACACGCACGCAACCAAATGCAAAGGACGCCGTAGTCGGCAGGATTTGAACTTGCGCGGGGAGACCCCAACGGATTTCAAGTCCGTCACCTTAACCACTCGGCCACGACTACAGCGAGCACCGTGGCCGCTGCCTTCTTGCTACAATCGAACAGGGAGTGCGAGGCCGCGGCGGCAGCGGAGGCAACTTTTTTCAAGTTCGCTCTCCGTTTAAGAAACCTTTTACGCCATACGTGCAAGCACACACACACACACACCTCAGAGGACTTAAGGGTGGCTTCAAGTTGGAATGATAAAGTCTCCCCGTTCGGACATGAAAACAGAACGTTCTTAGACAGAAAGCAATCAACAACGGAGACATGTGGACGACGATTTTAGTCACTGCACTTTGAATAGCATTTTTACTCCAGTTACAGGAGATGCACCAATGGCCCTTGACCTACGCTCTTACCAATGCCTTGAACATTCAAACAAAACAGCCCTCAAGTCCTGCGGTTTAATATAACGCTGTTACGTGTCGAGGCAGTATTTGACTCTGTCCTACCATTGAGACACGGGGCGTATATGGAAACAAACACATGCTACGGATCGTCTCTAATCGGTCCCTACAGTTGGAAGGCTCCTTGAAGCGTGCACCCCCATCATTCATCTTTGCGCATCTGTGAAAGGTAGACTCTTGAGCAATGTTTGAGCCAGCTCTAAGGCAACTAGTGCTATTGGACAGACACCTCTGGAAGATCCTAAGAGTCTCTTAACACCACTTCCAGCAGCAAGCTTAATTGTTCACTGGAGGTCTCCCACCCAGGACTGACCAGGCAAAGAATCACCAGTACATTGAATGTGGAAGTTAATCCTGAAATCCAATTACATATCTCAAGGTAAGACAAATCCATAAGAACATGTCTTAGTATTACTTCGTTTACATTAGTATGGCACTGAGATGGTGCTCCTCTTTAAGCTGTGGTTTACAGATGCAGCCATTCAAAACAAGCGGGCGATACCGCAATATTTTGCGGTGCGCTTTACTCAGTCTACCACGACTTACCGTAAATTCTCCTATAGTACCGCAATTAAAATAATAGTATCCGGAATTTCCACAAGGTGGAGCTAATAAAGCTCATCCTCTCATGTTTGAGCTGTCGCCATCAAAGTCTTTACCGAAGATATTACTAATAGTATTAATAATGAATGACCTTGGACAAGCTGTAAACTCAAAGTATTGCCCTGGTCCACATTCTTTTTTTCATCGACCGTCTTTGTAAAAGTAACACCACAGCATTTTGCAATCACGCATTTGTTTCCAATCATGCAAAGCACAGTAATTTTTGAAAATCTCCTATTCACCATGCCTTTCACCTGCTCATAAAAGAGATCAGTTTAGGAACATAAACACAGTACTGTATGCAAACTGTACTGTATACAGATGCAGCCATTCAAAATGGGTGGGGTATTTGGCGGCATACCCCGGTGGGTGTATCGCGGTATCACGCGGTATTACGCGGTTAATCGTGTCATTTGACATCATGCCGGAAACTATCAGGCGTCACCTTGTAAAACCGCCAGGGGGAGCTTAACCTCTCATGTACAGCATTTGAGCTTTTAATTTTGAACTGTGTATTACAGCATGTTAATCATTAGTCATTAAAATGTTGGTATATTTTATGAAAGCAAGATTGCTCAGTTGGACAGAAGTACACAACCTACCTTTATCAGAAATATTTATGCATCAAAGCCTTTACCGAAGATATTACTAATAGTATTAATAATGAATGACTTTGGACAAGCTGTATACTCAAAGTATAATTTCTTTAGCACATTTGTACAAGCACTTGGAATCTGTCCAAGCCATACTTTGTCAGGCATTTTGTTTTACTTCAACGGGCATAAAAACTCCCTTGCTTTTAACAGGGCGTTTCATAATTTTTAACTACGAAAATGATTTAAAATGCGACACTTATCATTCAACTAGAGCTCAAAATATCACAAGGATCCTCAAGAGCACAGCAAAGACTGTTTTAAAAGATACTTGTATGAGATACATGAGAATCCAGGCTTTTTTTATCAACGCTTTCTTTTCCGTATACCAGATTTTATGGAACCACTTCAGAAGGGTGTCAGCCAGTCAGATTCCAGGAATCAGTACTTTAAAGGAAAAATACACACCGGTATTCCATTTCTCCCTAACGATTTTAAGCATCGAAGTATTTAACTAGCATGTGAAATAGCGTGTGAAAAAGTGGTAGTTTTAAGCTTTTCTGCTGATATAATATGGAATCGCGTATCTAAAGAATTTAATAACGATATGATTATATTCGTGTACTGCGACAGGGCTGTGTAGGGCTGTTTCGCCTCCATCTTCATGCGACTTCCCTTGTAGCCTACTGGTCTACGTGCGCATTTACCAACTCACAGGTTGTGTGTTCAAATCCAGCTGGTGCTGGACTTTTCTTTTAACAAACATTTCTTCGAAAAAATAGAATAGCAATATTATGGACAATCAATTGACTTTTATATTTCAAAATATCACAACATGATCGATTCTAAGTCATTTTTGATAACAATGAATAGTCACCTTCTTCCCTTCTGACAACGGTCACTGCTTCTGCTTCCTGCTTCTATTGTGTGTGTGTGTGTGATAGAGTAAATTTTTATAGAGAAATGGAGGCTGGACAGTATGCGTTACAATATAAACATTTATATTGATTTAAATCGTGTTTTGATTTAAATCGTAAACGCGTGTTTAATTATATGTGTTTTTTTAATCATAATCAGGCTAATGCAACATAAATTGATACAGTATCTTTGTCTTCTAAGTATCTTAATAAACTTTCAGCATAGCTTTCTACCCGTTTAGATTTATATTTCTTGGGATTTTGGGATCAAACGTGGAAGGATTAGATTGTTATCGTTTTTATTTTTCAAATACGTTTTAGAAAAGTGTAATCTATACCTGCCCAGACTGCACGCCTTCCTAAACCCCGCCTTTCACTCCTATCCTGCTCTTCCCCGCGCACCCCAGCCGGGCGCTCTTCGGCCTCTGCCCGGGACGAATGTATGTTTTGATATTTACACCCGGCGCGGCACCGAGGGATTTATAACTGCATTTATAACTTCGTTTTTAAAATTAGTCAAGCAATATGAAGCATCACCTTTTACTTTTAAGTCCCTTAAATACATTGAGCACAGCTTTCTCACCACTTAAGATTACTTTTTGATACCATCCTTACATACAGTACAAGTGGAAAGATTACAGATTTTAATCGTCTTTAATTCTGTTACGTTATACGTTTTAGGAACGTTTCATCTAAACAAACACCACAAAACTATTCTCGATTGTATTTCTGAATGTTATGTTACACCTACAGTAGTTCACTGCTTTAAATACATCGAATTAAGAAAGTTAGGTGTAGCACTTTAGATCTTTTTTTCTGAACCAGGGAAAATCTGATCATGTTTCTCTATAACAATAATAAAAAACTTTATTTTACATATCACCTTTAAAAGTGGCATCTCAAAGCAATACAGTAGATGGAAAAACAGTTAAAGGTTAAACATTAGAGGCTTGCCACACCCGGACTGTTAAACCAACGCATTAGCACGTCAAAGCCCATTGAGGACCCGGGCGCAATAGTTGCTTTGTCCCTTGATTTACTGATCTGCATTAATAATGGAAATCGAGTTCCTGCTCTTTGCAGACGACCTGGTCCCGCTGTCGCCCACAGAACAGAGGCTGCTCCAGAACCTGGCACTGCTGGAGCAGCACTGTCAGACCTGGGCGCCGACAGTCAATCTGGACAAGACCAGAGTTATGGTTTTCCAGAAAAAAAGCCAGACCTCAGGGAAACAGGTACAAATTCACACTTAACAACACATTAACACCTAACAACGGGAGCAGGGACGAATTAGGCCAGTACCCACTATTGTTAAACATACAGAAAAGAATATTAAAGTATTGAAGTATTGGCTTTAGTATTAGCCATACAGAACATTAAAGTGCCCCTTTTCCATTCAGCAGGTGCCTGAGCCGCTGTGTCCTATCTTCTGACAGTCGCCGTTGTGAATGTCTGTAGAGTGTATCTTATTTTTAGTACTATATTTTTGCATTATATTCCCTATTTATCAAACTCTAAGAGTATGTATCGGCTTGTCCCCTCCTCCCGCCCCTCTCTGTGTACAGTAGAGCCTCCTGTCCAGCCAGCACATGTCCTCAGACATTCACAACAGTGACATATCATAAAACGTTTGCACATATAGATAAATTGTTAGTTGTTTTTCAGGAAGTTAAAAAAAACACTTGAATTACTTATCCAGTCTCTCGAAATAAAGTTATTTTTCAAGCAATGAAACAAACGTCGGGCGATGTGTTTTTTTTAATCCAACATTGACAGCCACATCTTAAATCTTGTCAGTCAGCTCTTTTTTCTCTATTTGAATTGTGCAACAAAAAAACTAATAATAATGTAACATGCCACTGTTTGTTCATGAACAAAGTTAAACTGAGATTTCCTTAGATACGCGATTAAAAAAAAAATAAAAAAAAATTTGAATCCCCGGCGGAACACATTCCATAAGAATCAGCCCTTTTACAGTATATATCGCCTTTAAAGGTGGCTTCTCAAAATGCTTTACAGGATAAAAACAACAAGAACAGCAACAACAACAATATTGTATTTCATTGCACTTTGAAAACCAAGTAATAACTTAACTATATGTGCAAACGTTTTATATGTTGCTGTTGTGAATGCCTGTGGAGTGTATCTTTTTTGCCTTGCGTCCTGGTTATCTCGCTCGCCCTCCCCCCCTCTCTCCCTCAATTCAATTCAATTCAAGGTGTTTTATTAGCATGACAGATGGGTACAATCAGTGTTGGGTATTTACTTTGCTTTGAGATTCCACTTTTAAAGGTGATATATAAAATGTTGACTAAAATTAATTTATATCTATGTCTTCTAAGTATCTTAATAAACTTTCAGCATAGCTTTCTCCCCGTTTAGATTTATTTTCCTTAACTAGTATACTTTAGATCTTTTTTTCTGAACCGGGGAAAATCTGATCATGTTTCTCTATAACAACAATATAAAAACATTATTTTACATATCACCTTTATGTGATATCACCTTAAGGATGCGCAAAGAAATTTAAAATAGTCTTCTTTAGGTGTGAGGGTAGGAGTGGATCGCAGCAGGCATAATCGGCAAATTAGGAAAACAAAGAACTGGACAGGCGAGACGTTTATCCAGAGAGCGAGTGATCAGAAAAAGGAACAGCTGTTACACCCAGGTTTTACGCTCTCTCTCTGTTGAATGAATGAAAGCATTTTATTAAAAACGCGTTTGCGTTTGTCTGGGTATTTACTTTGTAATCTGTGGTTACAAAAGCAAAAAAATTGCATGGAACTCATTCATGCTCTTCTCCACAGAAATCTTTAGTAAAAGGTGAAAGATTTGTACGAGATGAAGAGAAACCAGAGTGCGTGGCTGCGCAGCTGCAGGAGCCCAGGCCGCCTTCAAAGCCTTCAAAGCCTCTGCCCTGCCGGTCGTGGTTGGCAATGCACCTGGCCTTACAAACGAGCCGTTCGTGTCAGTCGTCCTGCAGCCACGGGAAGTGGGACACAAACATGCTGCAATGCTTTCAAGACGTTAGGATTTGTTTGTGTAACATCCGAGAAGAGTACTTGTGGCTTGAATGTGAACTGTACGTGCCCGCCCCCTTTCCTCTGTAGTGCATGAGTTCCTCCCGGCATGCCCTTCGTCATTGTTCTGTCATCTTGTATTTAAAGGGTTGTATTTCTGCTGCTGAAAATAAGCAACGGTTTTCTCACAACGCCCTTTGTTCCCAACGGAGCCCTTGTCTGTCATGAAATTCTTCAAGACCTCAAGCTAGAAGAAGGAGAAGACGACAAATATGAAGCGTTACCGCAACGACATGCCATGAGACGATCGATAACGATTTCCATAGGATCCCCGCGGTTGCCTGGCAACCGTCAGCTTTGCGCAGTGGCAGTATCGTAGCCTGTGAGGTTTAGCCGAGGCGCGATTATTGCTAGTTGAAAACTTTTCCCAATATCCCGCTTCCGCCGGTTTGCAATACAATCGGCGAAAGCAATTTTTGACAGTCTCGTCAGAGACTGAGCAAGGTGTTTAAAGACAGATTTGGTCATGGTGACATCATGGTAGAAAGAAACGAGCTTGTTACGTCTCAACAGAAACGCTCTTTAGCTCTTTCAGCGTTATGCAGAGAACAGCGTCTGTCGAGATCACTTTTGAGTCAGCGCGAAACGCCGTGTGCTGTCAGTTTGATTTCATATTGCTCGTAGCGGCGCCCGGCTTTTTTCTGTCAAACGTTAGGTTGCGCTTCTTCATGCTGCATCGTCGGAATGAGTGGAGCTTTTTAAACGTCTGTACTTACTGCACCCCATAAGAAATCGTTTGTCCCCGTTCAAAAGAGATTGTGCGATGTCCTGCAGCGTTCGCAAAGCAAACCTTTGACAGTTTGAAAAGAGGAATTTATTCTGCTTCCTGTGCGTGCAGTAGTTACAAAGTTGAACGTCTTTACACGATCTGCTGCAGTTTTCAGTGGGTGGGCTTTGTCAAATGGCTTGGAAAAACGCACTGTGTTTCGGCTCGGGA